>NC_056732.1:525916369-525928869 GCF_019279795.1 Protopterus annectens
GCTCCCTTGCCACAAAAACAAATGCTTAGAATGGCTGAAGACCTTATTACTCTAATTAGGGGAAGCCAGCCTTCCCCTTCTAAAAGACAAAGAATTGAATTTCCTTCTGATTCTACAGACCAGGAGTCCAGTGACTCTGACTCTTCTGATTACCAGGAACATACCCTTATCTACGTATGAGGATTCAGATGCAGAGGAATCCATTCCCTCTGCCTCCCCTCCAGAGGATTTTTCTTTTGGTGAAAGCTTGCGTACATTAAGAGAGCATTTCCGCTGGGAATGCCAAGATTATCCTCAGTCCAGAAAGAGACTCAGGGAATTTTTAGATTTGCCTCAGCATAGACCTCTAGCTGTACCCCCTGTCCTGGATATTGCAGATGATGTCTTCATGGAATCCAGTCTTACTCCTGACACTTCACCAGCTCCTAGAAAACCTGACCGGTACTACAGAGTACCTGATTCTCACAAATTTCTCTTTAGAATCCTACAGCGGATCCAGAGACCATTTCCCAGGGACCTAAAGGCATTAAGGCTACTACAGCCAAAAACTCTACCCCTTCAGACAGGGATTCTAGAGCTTTAGACAGATGGGGTAAGAAGGGCTTTGAATTGCCAGTTTCACATGTTGAAGTGCCAGTAACATATTATGGAACTAATTAAACAAAAAATGGTAAATGGTGTTACTTCCAGATTGTGCAGAAAATAAAGATTTACAAGAGTTAATGTATTCTGCAAACCAAGTTAGTAAACATACTTTGCAGTGTGGGTTTGATGCCTTAGAAGGTTCATGCAGGGCTGCTGTCACTGGGTCTGTACTGAGAAGGCATGCTTGGCTGAAGGAACAAGTCTTGTCAGACCATGTCAAAGCAAAATTACTAGATGCTCCATTAAATCAGGATCATTTGTTTGGCACAAAAGCAGAAGTTCTTAAAAAGATAGAAGAAAAAGCTAAATCTATGTAAACTGTCAAAGATTTCTTACAGGTGCAGCCACCTAGATTCAGTAGGCATTGGCCTTCAAAAAACTGGTCCCCTTTCCAGTCCCTCCCAGGCCTTCTCAGTCCAAACCCAGGGGAATTAGACCACCAAGACTACAGTCTCAGGGTATGCAGAGATCTAAACAATGGAGTGTTCCCACCTCAAAAACAGGGAGTGGTAAGCCACCCCCTTATGGAAAAAGTTCACAATGACTTTCCAGATATCCTTCCCAGCCATGCCCAAGTACTTGCACACCTAGCAGGAAAATTCACCCTTCATGCAGAAAACTGGATATCCATTACTCAGGACCGATTGGTTCTAAACATTGTATCCCAGGGATACAGATTCTACTTCCACTCACTGCCAACCCCAAGCGGGTTGCCAGACTTTCCTCCAAACCAGTGGGCAGAGGCTCAAAAGTAAGTACTTTCCCTTCTCCATATCAGGCCTATTCAACCTGTTCCAGTAGAACAAAGGGGACAGGGTTTCTACTCCAGACTGTTCCTGGTGCCCAGAAAAGAGCTCTTGGCACCCTATACTGGATCTATCAATTCTCAGTATCTTTCTGGTGGTCCCAAAATTCAAAATGCTTACACTGCAGCAGCTTCTTCCTATGCTAGCCAAAGATGCCTGGTTAGTCACTCTAGACTTAAAAGAAGCTTATCTGCACATCCCCATAAGGGAGTCTTGCAGGAAATATCTACGTTTCAGGGCAGGCTCAGTCAGTTCTCTGCACTTCCCTTTGGCTTATGTATTGCACCCAGAGTATTCGCAAAGTGCCTGGCTTCTGCTATTGTATACTGCAGGCAGAGAAATATTCAAATTTACCCATACTAGGACGATTGCCTGATTCAGGCGGGCAGTCAGGAATTGCTACTTCAGCACCTGGCATTTGTAAAAAGACTTCTAACTTCACTGGGATACACCATCAAGGAAAACAAATCACAATTAGTGCCCAGCCAACAAATTGTATTCCTGGGAGCAGGCTTGACTAGAACTTCCCAGATGGCATTCTTCACACCAGAAAACCAGGTCCATTTGACAAACTATTTCAAACTAATGGCCACCAAAACCCAGCTATCTGCAAGTAAAATACTGCAAACCCTAGGGTTCTTGGCCTCTTGTATTCTGTTAATTCCATATGCAAGATTGCGTATGAGGAAACTTCAATAGTACTTAAAAAAAAAAGTCTCTGGTGTCAACCTTCTCAGGACCTGGAAACAGTGATTCCTTTCATACCTTGTCTAAGGGCAGAGTTCTTTCGGTGGGCAGAGGCGTGCAACCACAACAAGGGACTTCCTTTCACTCAACCCCTTGCCGCCCAAACCCTAACAGACGCATCAGACTATGCATGGGGGGCTCACATGGCAGGCAAATGCATTCAGGGCAAATGGAGCCCAGAACAAATTCCCCTGCACATCAATCAAGAAGAGATGCTAGCTGTACAGAATGCTCCGACAGCCTTCAAATACCTTTTCCTTATGGGACAGCTCCTGATAAAGACAGACAACACCACAGTTATGTGGTACATAAACAAACTGGGGGAACTCATTCTTACCCACTCTGCAGGTTAGCCATGGCCCTGTGGAACACAGCCTTGAGCAACCAAGTGCACCTATAAGCTCAATTCCTACCAGGCAAGCAAAATTCACTGGTAGACGACTTGAGCAGAAATCTACTGGAACCCAACTTATTCAAACTTCTAACCCAGAGGTGGGGAACACCGGAGGTGAACCTTTTTTCCTCCCCCCCAAAACCACCAATTGAGCAAATTTTGCACCAGGAATCCTCACAACAGAGCCTGTAAGGTGGGTGCCCTATCCTTCCAATGGGAAAACCTCTCAATTTATGCCTTTCCTCCTCTCAAAAGTACAAGTCAAGATCAAACAGGACAAGCCAAGGGCAATCCTTATTGCACCACACTGGCCACGCCAGCACTGGTACCCACTCCTGCGCAGTCTGACAGCAGTGCCACCCTGGAACCTACATCAGACACCTTCCCTGCTGTCTCAGCAGGAGGGACAGATTTTGCATCCACAGCTGCAAACCCTAAACCTTGCAGCCTGACATCCCCTGAATACACCACTAGCATCCCTCAGCAAACAGGTGCTGGACGTCATTCTTGAGGCCAGAAGGCCTAGTACTAGGAAATCCTATGCTGAAAAGTGGAAAAGACATTGTTCTTGGAGTCAGTCTCAAGGAAAGGACACAGCTATGCCCACCTTACCTCAAATCCTTGATTACCTAGCAGAGCAGCTCCACAGAGGCCTATCCTTCTCATCCATTAAGATTCATGCCTCTGCCATCTCAGCTCATTATAATACTGAGCCACCTCTCTTTTCTCACCCTCTCATCAAACAGTTCGTGAGAGGAGCTAACAATTTAAGGCCCCCTAGGAGAGCTCCCACCCTGGCCTGGGACCTTAACTTTGTACTGGAGAAGCTCACACTTCCCCTTTTTGAACCTGCTGCTTCAGCAGCGTTAAAATTCTTCTCTCAGAAAACAGCCTTACTTCTAGCTATTACTTCAGTAAGAAGAGTGTCTGAGTTACGGGCATTAATGGTGGTGGAGCCCTTCATTATTTTCCATGCTGACAGGGTTTCCCTCAGGACTAACCCATCCTTTATGCCCAAGGTGGTATCCAGTGTGGCTTTATACCAATCCATTCGTTTGCCAACCTTTTTCTGTAATCCTCAGAATAAAGGGGAAAGGATCCTGCGCTCCTTGGACGTGCACAGACCGCTCAGGTTCTACCTTGACAGGACTAAGCCTTTCAGAAAATCTGACCAGCTGCTAGTTAGCTTTGCTGCAGGGACAGAGGGCAAGGCCATTTCGAAGCAAACCATTTCCAAATGGATAGCACACTGCATCCATTTCTGCTACAAGCACCATAGAAAACCTACCCCTTAGGGGATCAGAACTCATTCCACTAGAGCTACTTCAGCCTCTACAGCATTTCTCAGGGGAGTACCTACCAGGGACATCCTGGAAGCTGCAACTTGGAGTTCTGTACACACCTTCACCAAGCATTACCACTTACCTATTTTTTCTAAATCCAGAGGTGGATTTGCTACAGCAGTCTTATAAAGCCTGCTAGCCAGCCCAAACACTTTTTGACTGCCTCCACCCTTCCTCAGCTTTGAGAATCAACCCAAGTGTGATGACTGCAACAGTGAAACACAAAGAACATAGTATAGTTGTGTACACTTACCATAAATGTAGATGTTAGAGTGTGTTCACTGTTGCAGTCCTGGTTTCCCTCCCTCCAGCCCCTTGGCTTTCTCTATCCCTTCTACCCATCCTATTTATGGCCATCTTTTTGGCAAGGGTATTTACTTTTTACTGGAGGTGTTCCACACCATGTAATAGCTTCCTGTTTTGGGGGCTCCTGACATCTGGGGCAAGAAAAACTGATGTAATGGTGTCTGCTGCATGTTTTATACCCCTGACGACCTGACGTCATGGAAGAGGCGACAGCATCCGATGCAGAAATCCCAAGACTCTGGTATTCAGGCTGACTGAGGGCTACCTGCAGGCAGATAACCCAAGTGTGGTGACTGCAGCAGTGAATACACTCTAACATCTACATTTATGGTAAGTGTACACAATTGTACTTTTTGAAGTCTTTGCGAAAATACAATATAAAACAGTATCCTGTGTATCCCAAGTAACAGACAGCTTATTTTGTCCTTCAGAAGCATTGTGAAATGTTGGTCATATGCAGTCTTTTAATTCTGATACTCTTTATAAATCTACTACTTCTTGTTTAATATACATCTCTCTCTGTGTGTGTATGTATGTATATATATATATATATATATATATATATATATATATATATAATGTGTGTAATGTATGTATATAGCTGTATGACATTTAAGAAATTGGTGTCTTAACTTACGTACTCATTAAAAGAATACTTGTCGCAAAGTCTAACTTTCTTTCTAGTGGTACATTGTGAAACTCATGGAGTTGAAGCTTGGTCACACATAGCTGGTCTCTGTTTTGCTCTTTCAGCAGTCTTGGTATATCAAATGAGTACCAAGTGTCAGAAGTGAAGCACAATTTTCTGTGCACAGTACATTACATGATTTTATAATTAATGGATGATGTGTCATTTTGTTTTTCATTTAAGAGGTAGCTCATCTCCACCTGCCTTTGAGGTAAATTTATCCAGGAGCTTGAAGAATGGTATGAGAAGGTCCAACTTCATTGGCTAGCAGGACTGAAACAGCAGGCTTTGTCGGCTGAACAGCTAAAACTTTCCAAGGTTATTGGGTCCTCCACTCTACTCATAATGCTGTTCTGGTTAGTCTCTTCTCCAAGTCTCTCTGTCACTCGATGAGCTTGCATTAGAGAATACAGACCCAGACTACTTTGCATTTAATAGTTTGCTTGAAAAATTATTGAATTTTGAACATCACACAAGGAGAGTGAATAGGGGTGCCAGTACTGGGATGCTATAGAATTTCTGTCAACATACTTCCCCTGCCACACTGTATGTTGTTGCCAGGCACCCCACTCTGTCAGGTGTGTGCGTTTTTGTGTGCATGTTCAGTCTTCCAAGAGGTCCCGTGTTACCAGAAAAGATCTAGTTATTATTCCATATTCATTTTAGTTCTAAACAAGACAAAGGACTTCAGGTCAATAGTAGAGTTGAGCTGCCTAAATGAACTTGTTTCCAAACAGCGTCTTTCCTGATGATTACAGTGCAGGCCATCCTTCCATGTCTGCAGGAAGGAAACTGGATGTGCTGTTTGGGCATCCCAGACTCCGATCTACATACCAAGATTGCAGAGTACTCCAAGATGTTTCTATACTTTTGGGTAGGAAACCTTCATTATTAGCAGCTAAAAGAGTTCAAGGTGTTTGTATACTTGGATGACTGTCTTCTAGCATTGACAACTTCAGACGGAGCAATTGCAGCTCAAGAGTCACTATGGAGTCTTTCAGCCGTGGGAATAGCAGTCACACCTTTAAAGTCCCGGATGGCGCACTTGTAGGCATTAACTTTCATTGTATGCACCTTAGACATACTGTCCTGCAAAGCAAGTCTTTTTTAGCACATGATTCCTCTTCCATAAAACTGTCTCTCAACTTCTTTACTGCCACCTAGCCACAACAGCTGTTTGTCTCATGTAACAAGGATTGATGACGGCTACTATTTACATAATCCCTCCTCTCAGGTTACATGAGTATTGTACATTGGACTCTGATAGTCCGTTCCTGTGTCTTCACAGATAATGATTTCCATGGCATGAAAGGTTCATTTGTAATATTGGCTCCACACCCTTGATGTTATTCTAGGCTGCCAGTTCTAGATTTCTACCCTACTAGTAGTTGTAATTGCGGATGCTGCAGCCTGAAATTCTCGGGATTGTCTAGGGCAGATGGTCTGCACATAAGTATTGTGGAGATGAGGATGGTGCTTGTCATTCGGAAAGCTTTCCTGGATTTTTTACTCTATGGTGCAGTAACAGTTATGGACAACATGGCATTACTTTGGTACATAAACAGGTAGAATAAACTGACTTCTATTCTCTCTGTTGAGAAATAGTGAAGATCTGGAAATGAGTTGTGTGAAATGGTTTTTGATAGCCAGTCACATTTTATTTATTTATTTACCATTTGTTGACCGGGAAAGTACAACTAGGACAAAGCCTATTTTCAGCAGAGGCCCGGGGAGAAAAATTCCTGTGGAGGGCAGTTCTGTAGTAGATAGGGCATCAGTAAGCAATAAATTAGCCTATGAGTGATAACTTAGCCCATCAGTGTAGTACAGAAACTGTTCCATAACTGAGGAAATCCTTGCTGCAAACTCTTGGCTTCCTGACTTGTGCCAAATACTGCAGCTTGTATTCCCTTGTCCCTTTACCAGGGAAATATCCAAGGGATGTTGTCATCCAGACATATTCAGCAGTTCTCCTTTATGGTTTTCACCCATTTTCAGTTTTTTATGACGTTTGTCAATAAAGTCAAACAGAACAAATCTAGATTCATTCTTGAACCCATGTTCTGGCCTTGACAAGTGAGTTTTCTTTGCTACGGTGTCATCTGCTAGAAAAGTCTCTACATGTTAGACCTTCCAAAACAGTACTAATTCATCCATGAGCAAACCTTACATGGACTTTGGCTTCCTTTGTTTAGCCACGTATGTTCTTGGCCATCAATAAAATTGAGTGACTTTCGTCCCTGTCTGAGGTGGTCCAAGTCCTCACTATACTGCTCAGTGACATATTAGAAAAATGTACAATGGTAAATGGATGCAGTTTTTGGGCTGCATCCCCTTTACAGCACAATTGTCTGCACTTTTAGATATTCTATAAAAGTTCACCTTGCAGCTATGTCTAACTTCCATCACTCCAGCACTGTATCCTTGGCATCCTAAAAAGTTTGTAAAGTCTTCTTGAGGGGTAGATTTGATTTCTCTGCTGATCTGCCGTCAGTGATCTTATCTGTATATCTTATCTGTATTTGGGAATTGCATTTTATGTCAGAGTTGACCCATTCATCTTTTGAATTTACTGCTAAAACAGAACTGAGACAGTCTGCATCCTGTGTCATTTACTTGACTGAAGCCTTGTACACCCCTTTGTGCTGTGTAGCCAATATAGTGCACATCCTTGCTTCTAGGTGTGGACTGATAATACCACTTTTATTACTAAAATGTGGCTGGCTTACCATTGAATGGTGCAGTAACATGCAAGGATGCAAATTTATGGTTTGTAGCAAAAACTTTCTTGTGTTACCCCACTACAGCAAGTCTTTTATTGGTTAGGTACTGTTATAACAAGCAAGTACCAGTCTGAATATACTTATCCAGTCCCGTGTTTGATCCCAGCAGTCTCCATTTGCCTACTGTGTGAGTGTAAACAAGTCACTTACCTAGCTGTTGCTCCATAGTCACCACTGAACCAAAAAGGAACTATATTTCCAGTGGGCTTACTGGGTAGCAAATTACTTTTTTCCCCTCCTTAGTATGTTTTCATCTTCCTTTTCTGGATTCAATGGGTAATAGTTCTGTAATAGGCACATAACAAAAATTCATACAGATGTGTCTTTCTGAGCTTCTACTGCTTTTGCATACGAGCCCACCATTTGTAATGGCTCTCTCTCTCTCCTTTTCTGTCATGACAGCCCATGCGTGTTTACTAAATGCATGTCAGTTGTGGCAATGTATTTAATGAGTTGCTTCCTGTATTCCAGAGTTTGATATCCTCAGCTTGCATTTGCCTGCTATGTGACTCTGAGCAGCTTGCCTAACTAGATAGTACTCCTGGGTTGAGTCTGAAAAAGGTCCATGTGGATCAGTGTGTTCTACACTAGTTAACACATACAGATAAGGTTGCAAGGCACAAGGGTTTTCCATGCCTGGATGACTGGCTGCAGGTGGCCTCCACAATTGACAGTCTGACTATCTCCAGGGACCATCTCACAAGTTCCAGTATTTAGGGATAACTGAACATCAAGAAGTCCCAATTAATGCCTAAATAGCCTATCATATTCATTGTTTTGCAGGACAGATGCACTCACTTGTTGAGCATTTCTTCTTTCACAGTATACAGAGTACAGAATACTGTTTTCAGATGATGTCTCAGATTCTGCAGAACCAGTTTGTGGTGACCGTTCTTTGTTTTAGGATCACCTTATACCGAATAATTTGGGTGTGATCAGTGTACAACGGTATCTGGATTTGAACTCTGAGATGGATGGCAAAATGATAGATCTGTTAGCATTATTTCTAGAAACGGTGTTGGATAATAATGTGTTCATCTTTAACGATGATATTTACATTCAGAAGGATGGCGTAGCTATGGGCACCTCATGTGCCAATAGCTACGCCAATATTGTCATGGCAGATTGGGAACATGAGTCCCTTTTCTCCTCAAGGGGGATATCAACAATATGTGGGCTTTTATAGGAGGTTTGTTGACTACCTCTTTTTAATTTGGAGGGGCATTGAAGCCCAATTAGTGGAGTTTGATTCATTCATGAATAGCTCCACTGATTTTCTCAAGTTTACTGTGTGTTCAACTAGGAGTCATATTTCTTTTTTAGATGTTGACATCGTGAGACTCACGAATAGTCTATTAAACACCTCCATACATATAAAAGCATGCTACAGGAATACCTTACTGCACAGGAGCAGTATGCATCCCAAATATGTCTTTGACAATGTAATTAAAGGGCAGATTATGATAGCCTCCAGACTTAACCCTTCTGATGATGGGTTTGGGAAAGAACTGTCAGAGCTCAAGTCCAGGTTTATTGATACATGTTATAAAGGTAGTGATGTTGACAGTGCTATCTCAGTGGTGTGTGAGTTGAGGGACACTAAAGCACGTCCATATTTTTCAGAAAAGAATGATTATTTAGATGCTGGACAGCCGCAATTGTCCACTGGATTAAGTATGCCAATATATTTTACTAATGATGTTCAGAATATTAAAGCCATTATAGAAAAACGGTGGGATATGCTTAACATAGATGAGGACATTAAGAGCGTAGTGGGTCTCAAACCTAAGTTTATATATAAAAATAAGAGAAATTTGAAGCAGTTGCTTTGTCATTGTCCGTTGGATTTGAATGAAGCTCAGTCTAGTGATTTGTGTTATAACACTATACCCTGTAATCATTGTAATCAATGCAAATATATTAATACTGATAATGTTTTTAAACAACCCATTACAGGTCAGGAGTTTTCTTTCCTGACTGGTACGAATTGCATGAGCATCAACGTAGTATATTTGGCCAAGTGTTCACTGTGTACAGCATTCTATATTGGTAAAACAAATAGGAAATTAAGAGAACGCATTAGGGAACACGTCTATCACATACGTTTAGGCTCTGAACATAATGCCTTAGCCAAACATTGTAAGTTATATGGCCAAACACATAAGTTTACTTTTAGTGTGATATAGGTTGTTACATTTAATTCCAGAGGTGGAGACATAGAGAACTTTACACAAGAGAACGAACTTCGTTGGATTGTTCGTTGTAGAGCTGATCATCCTCCTGGTCTTAATGATAAAGTTAATCTCCGACCTATCTTGAAAAAAAGACGACTACCGAGACCTAGACAGTAATATGAATGGGTATTCTGCAGTATGCGTTTTAGATGTTTTTGCCCAGGGTATGTTTTAAAGTTTTTTATGTGTTTTATGTATTTGCTGCCATTTGCTGCTATTTAAAGTGTTTGGGTGATGAAGTTGACGTGGTATAAATTTGTGGTCCAGCTTTAGTTATATGTATTTCAGTATGTGTGATCTTAAGATATGTCTTTATGATATATGCAATGATTTTAAAGGGAATGCTAACGTCAACGATCTAGTTTAATTGTTTGTGCTATTTAAGAGTTGGTTTATGTAGAGGTTGTACAGTCTGAAGAAGCCTCACGGTGAAAGCGCTTACTTTATGTCATAATAAAGACGTCCTGATTTTATACGGACTTTGACATTTTGTCTCTGTATTTGCGAGAGAATTTTTTGGATGTACTGACAATGTCTTTTGTGTGTCGATTTTGCCCTGTAGTGTATTCAATTCCTTGTTCCATTCCTTTGTTTTACTAATATAGCAGCTTGTAACTTCCATTTAAGTAAGCCTTTACTGAATCCCACAGGACAGTGTAAGTTATTTCACCATTTGTTTATTTCTAGGAAATTTTTGATCTCTTTAACTTACCAATCCTTGAATCCCTTTATTTTTATAATGTATGCTGGTAATCTCCTGTGATGTATTTAGATTGTCAGTTGTTAAAATAATATAGCATTGTGATCTGATAATGGACATTAAGCTGTTGAAACTTCTCTGATATGTAATAACAGATTGTTTTTGATAAAAAATTTTGTCAGGATTTGTTTGTGTTCCATATCTATATGAGTAATGAGTAAACTGAAGTGAGTTTGTTTTCCTTATTTCATGTATATCTTTTAAATTCATTAGATTTACAAAATTCATTAAGTGTTTGGCTGAAGATGTGATTCTCCGCTTTCTATCTGCAGTGGAATTTTTGTCTGATAAAATACAATTAAAATAATCAGCCATTATGACTTTATCTTTCATGTAGTAGTAGACCATAGTGTCTACGTAAGGGTTCACCAATGCATATAGTTTTCTGTTACATTCAGTTGTAACAATGCTTAACGTACAATTTGTAGCAACGTGGGTATCATTTATTTTAGACATTACTGATGAGTTCTTCCATAAAATGAGGGTGTCTCCTCTCTTAGCTCAAAAGCCAGAAACTGCTAAAACCAAATAGTTCTTTAATGAAAGTTTATTTACATCTTTATTTAAGTAAAAGTGTTTCCTGTAGAAATACTGTTTGGACTTTATATAACTGAAAGTGTTTGAACAGACCCCCACCCCCCCACCCCCTTATATGGATTATTCATTTCATTAATATTAATAGATATGCATTTAAAATCAGACATTTATATAAGCGAGAGAAAAAACAGGTTATGATGAAATTGCGGTTATGTACAGAACTTATTATATACTTTATTTATAACAATATGACATCTTCATCTATGGACAAAACTTTTGAAACAAACACAATTATGTAATAATATAACTTAAAACAGTCTACCATCGATAACATTTTCCTAGTTTGTTG
The DNA here is from genome assembly GCF_019279795.1 of Protopterus annectens. Classification (NCBI taxonomy): domain Eukaryota; kingdom Metazoa; phylum Chordata; order Ceratodontiformes; family Protopteridae; genus Protopterus; species Protopterus annectens. Next base: position 525,927,962 of record NC_056732.1, read on the forward strand.
AAAAAGATGAACAAACTACCTCTCAAACTCTCCATTAGACTAACAAAGCTTAGCTCATTGCTCATCCTTCTGAGTCATGTTAATGTCTCATTTTTTAATATGCAACATCTTAAAAAAAAAAAAAAAGCCCGTCAGTGAGTTATTATGAATAAGAAAAGTTAAACAGGTGTTCAGAATCTTTATTATAATTTGACCAAACTGAGTAGTTCTACAGTCATCATTCCCGATACCTCACATTATCTCTCTGGCCTAATGTAGGGAGGAAAAGTTGGTTGTTAGTTTCATATTTACTAATTTATAGGTCAAATAATTTTCTATTTTTCTATTTTATGTATTATGTGTGAAGTTGTACATAAGATCATAAGTTTATAAATCAGTACCAGGGCCATTCAAAGCCCACTAAAATACTCCATTGGAGAATGAAACCACTATACCAACCTCCCACCTTATAGACATGTTTATAATTTTAACTGTATATGTATTTACTTAACTCTGATCTCCTTCTATATCTGTTTGTATACTATGTCTTGTACTATTACTATATTCCTAGATTTTATATTTTAGCTATAATCCTTTTGTAGAGTGTATATTTGATCCTCTTTAATATAGTACCACTGTTAGAATCAGTCCTATTTTTCCTTAAATGTTATGTTTAGTACTATCTTAACAAGCATCTGAAAAATCTTCCCTTTTAAAATTCGAGCTTTCCAAAATAAATTGTTCCGAGATATTAAGTTTTGTTATTAAAAAGAGACAATAACAGAGAAACACAATCCTATTTTTTTTTTTTTTTTTTTTTTTATCAGAAGTGTTGTTCTGTAGGCTAGTATATAAACTGTCCTTTTGGTATACTGCAAGCATTCAGAACTATTTAATAGCTTGACAGTGGTTTAGAATGCAGTTCACTG